>NW_027441943.1:478144-494709 GCF_048569485.1 Anomaloglossus baeobatrachus
AGTAGATGGGAGATCGCCTCTGACAATGCGCGCAGCAGTAGATGGGAGATCGCCTCTGACAATGCACGCAGCAGTAGATGGGAGATCGCCTCTGACAATGCGCGCAGCAGTAGATGGGAGATCGCCTCTGACAATGCACGCAGCAGTAGATGGGAGATCGCCTCTGACAATGCGCACAGCAGTAGATGGGAGATCTCCTCTGACAATGCGCGCAGCAGTAGATGGGAGATCGCCTCTGACAATGCGCGCAGCAGTAGATGGGAGATCGCCTCTGACAATGCGCGCAGCAGTAGATGGGAGATCGCCTCTGACAATGCGCGCAGCAGTAGATGGGAGATCGCCTCTGACAATGCACGCAGCAGTAGATGGGAGATCGCCTCTGACAATGCGCGCAGCAGTAGATGGGAGATCGCCTCTGACAATGCGCGCAGCAGTAGATGGGAGATCGCCTCTGACAATGCGCGCAGCAGTAGATGGGAGATCGCCTCTGACAATGCGCGCAGCAGTAGATGGGAGATCGCCTCTGACAATGCGCGCAGCAGTAGATGGGAGATCGCCTCTGACAATGCGCGCAGCAGTAGATGGGAGATCGCCTCTGACAATGCACGCAGCAGTAGATGGGAGATCGCCTCTGACAATGCGCGCAGCAGTAGATGGGAGATCGCCTCTGACAATGCGCGCAGCAGTAGATGGGAGATCTCCTCTGACAATGCGCGCAGCAGTAGATGGGAGATCTCCTCTGACAATGCGCGCAGCAGTAGATGGGAGATCGCCTCTGACAATGCGCGCAGCAGTAGATGGGAGATCGCCTCTGACAATGCGCGCAGCAGTAGATGGGAGATCGCCTCTGACAATGCGCGCAGCAGTAGATGGGAGATCGCCTCTGACAATGCGCGCAGCAGTAGATGGGAGATCGCCTCTGACAATGCGCGCAGCAGTAGATGGGAGATCGCCTCTGACAATGCGCACAGCAGTAGATGGGAGATCGCCTCTGACAATGCGCGCAGCAGTAGATGGGAGATCACCTCTGACAATGCGCACAGCAGTAGATGGGAGATCGCCTCTGACAATGCGCACAGCAGTAGATGGGAGATCACCTCTGACAATGCGCACAGCAGTAGATGGGAGATCGCCTCTGACAATGCGCACAGCAGTAGATGGGAGATCGCCTCTGACAATGCGCACAGCAGTAGATGGGAGATCGCCTCTGACAATGCGCACAGCAGTAGATGGGAGATCGCCTCTGACAATGCGCACAGCAGTAGATGGGAGATCACCTCTGACAATGCGCACAGCAGTAGATGGGAGATCGCCTCTGACAATGCGCGCAGCAGTAGATGGGAGATCGCCTCTGACAATGCGCGCAGCAGTAGATGGGAGATCGCCTCTGACAATGCGCGCAGCAGTAGATGGGAGATCGCCTCTGACAATGCGCGCAGCAGTAGATGGGAGATCGCCTCTGACAATGCGCGCAGCAGTAGATGGGAGATCGCCTCTGACAATGCGCGCAGCAGTAGATGGGAGATCTCCTCTGACAATGCGCGCAGCAGTAGATGGGAGATCTCCTCTCACAATGCGCACAGCAGTAGATGGGAGATCTCCTCTGACAATGCGCGCAGCAGTAGATGGGAGATCTCCTCTGACAATGCACACAGCAGTAGATGGGAGATCTCCTCTCACAATGCGCACAGCAGTAGATGGGAGATCTCCTCTGACAATGCGCGCAGCAGTAGATGGGAGATCTCCTCTCACAATGCGCACAGCAGTAGATGGGAGATCTCCTCTGACAATGCGCGCAGCAGTAGATGGGAGATCTCCTCTGACAATGCGCGCAGCAGTAGATGGGAGATCGCCTCTGACAATGCGCACAGCAGTAGATGGGAGATCGCCTCTGACAATGCGCGCAGCAGTAGATGGGAGATCGCCTCTGACAATGCGCGCAGCAGTAGATGGGAGATCGCCTCTGACAATGCGCGCAGCAGTAGATGGGAGATCGCCTCTGACAATGCGCGCAGCAGTAGATGGGAGATCGCCTCTGACAATGCGCGCAGCAGTAGATGGGAGATCGCCTCTGACAATGCGCGCAGCAGTAGATGGGAGATCGCCTCTGACAATGCGCGCAGCAGTAGATGGGAGATCGCCTCTGACAATGCGCGCAGCAGTAGATGGGAGATCTCCTCTGACAATGCGCGCAGCAGTAGATGGGAGATCGCCTCTGACAATGCGCGCAGCAGTAGATGGGAGATCGCCTCTGACAATGCGCGCAGCAGTAGATGGGAGATCGCCTCTGACAATGCGCGCAGCAGTAGATGGGAGATCTCCTCTGACAATGCGCGCAGCAGTAGATGGGAGATCGCCTCTGACAATGCGCACAGCAGTAGATGGGAGATCGCCTCTGGGTAGTTCTGGTTTTCTCGGATGTGATGGACTTTACGGTCCCTATAATCTCGATTTGATGCCAGATGTATGTAGACGTTGTGATTTGTTTCGTTGCTCTTGAAAATCAATAAAATTAAAAACTAAAACATGCTCTGCAGGGTCCTCTCTCCTGTAGAGTGTAAGCTCTTATGGTCAGTGAGGTCCTCTCTCTCCTGTAGAGTGTAAGCTCTTATGGTCAGTGGGGTCCTCTCTCTCCTGTAGAGTGTAAGCTCTTATGGTCAGTGGGGTCCTCTCTCTCCTGTAGAGTGTAAGCTCTTATGGTCAGTGGGGTCCTCTCTGTCCTGTAGAGTGTAAGCTCTTATGGTCAGAGGGGTCCTCTCTCCTGTAGAGTGTAAGCTCTTATGGTCAGTGGGGTCCTCTCTGTCCTGTAGAGTGTAAGCTCTTATGATCAGTGGGGTCCTCTCTCTCCTATAGGGTGTGAGCTCTTATGGTCAGTGGGGTCCTCTCTCTCCTATAGGGTGTAAGCTCTTATGGTCAGTGGGGTCCTCTCTCTCTCCTGTAGAGTGTAAGCTCTTATGGTCAGTGGGGTCCTCTCTCTCTCCTGTAGAGTGTAAGCTCTTATGGTCAGTGGGGTCCTCTCTCTCCTGTAGAGTGTCAGCTCTTATGGTCAGTGGGGTCCTCTCTCCCCTGTAGAGCGTAAGCTCTTATGGTCAGTGGGGTCCTCTCTCCCCTGTAGAGTGTCAGCTCTTATGGTCAGTGGGGTCCTCTCTCCCCTGTAGAGTGTAAGCTCTTATGGTCAGTGGGGTCCTCTCTCCCCTGTAGAGTGTAAGCTCTTATGGTCAGTGGGTCGTCTGCAATCTTCAGTGTCTGCACTATGTGTCGGGTGTTGTTTTGTCGGATACATTGTATCCGGTGTAGAGGACACCGCAGTTCTCCGCTCTTCTAATGTCTGGGTGCGGTTCTGTAGCCTGAGCTCACTGTCAGCGGGATCTCTGTAGTGTTAGGCGTGGCGGTAACAGGATCGTCTGTATTGTCCCGCACGCGGTCATGTGACTGCAGTGGGTGAAGGAGCGGTGACCCTGTGGATAATAACCTGCTGTACATGAATGTCTTCTGGGGCGTGTTCACACCTTGCAGCCTGAGGTTTTGTAATGTGCGGAGACGCTTGTTCCTCCATCAGATGACGGCACAGATCCCGGTGTAAATGTGACCATTCCCAGAACATTGGCGATGACTCTAACAAGCAGGGAATGCTGGGAGATGATGGAGCCGCACGTGACGATTCGCCACAAATCCTAACAGAACCGATGAGAGAGGGCCGCCACCAGGGCGTGACAAACAGGACTCTAGTCCGGGGCCCCAACAGAAGGAGGGGCCCCTTTGTGCTTCATTTATTGGCTTACAAGCAGGGTGGAGGCGGAGCAGGGATGGAGGCAGAGCTGGGGTGGAGTCTCAAGGGGGCGCCAAAATTATGCCAGTCAGGGGCCCTAAAATTCCTAGTGGCAGGACTGGATGAAGGGTGTGAGCGCAGCTCTGAGGGACCGGAGCACATGACGTTCCTGCATTGTTGCATCCAGTAATCTGCTGTTTTTTGTGATTTTAGTAGAGGACGATCACCCTCAGGTGAAGACACAGTATGGGGAGCTGCGGGGGAAGACGCTGTCTGCAGAGGGAACAGACAGAACCGTCCATGCCTTCTATGGAGTCCCCTTCGCCAAACCTCCGGTGGGTCCATTGAGGTTTGCAGCCCCAGAACCTCCCACAGCATGGACCTCCGTGCGGGAGGCCTCCGACTACGCCCCGATGTAAGTGCACTTAGGAGAGGGTGCAGCAGAACTCCAAACCCAGTCATGCTGTATCTCCTATATATATACATTTGTTATAGATGTCTACAGGATCATCAGATAATGGAGCAGTTACTGGAGGCAGTGAATGCCAAGTGTGATATACCCCCAGTATCGGAGGACTGTCTGTACCTAAACATATTCACACCTGCGGATCGAGTGAAGGGGGAGAAGCTGCCGGTATGTGTCACGTGTATGTGTCACGTGTGTATTGTGCGACTGACAATGCCATATAACCACGGCCATGTGTAAATGCAGAGTTCACAGCTTCCACTTATGTGGGCATGGAGGCCGTGCCCATGGCGGTCCCTTATCATTCTGATTTGGGATGAAGTCTGGAAATCTCATTCACACTGACCTTTGTTCCCAAGTAATGAACAGTTTCTGCTCCTTGCCCAGGTCATGGTGTTCATACATGGAGGCGGCCTGTCGATGGGGGGAGCCATGATGTTTGAGGGTTCTGCACTAGGTGCCCATGAAAACCTTGTAGTGGTCTCCATCCAGTACCGGCTGGGGCTCCTCGGCTTCTTGAGGTAATGTCTAGCTTGTCAGTGACTTGCATGCTCAGAGTTAAGTCATGGATGATAATGCCCCCCTCTGTTGCCCCCGATGTTTCCCTGTCGCAGCTCTGGAGATGACCGAGCTCCTGGGAACTATGGCTTCTTGGATCAGGTTGCAGCCCTCCAGTGGGTTCAGGAGAACATTGTGGATTTCGGAGGGGACCCCGACTCTGTGACGATATTTGGGGAGTCTGCGGGGGGAATCAGCGTCTCAGCACTGGTGAGCGGTTGTGATCCTCTTACATGTTAGTCCTGTATAATGGTGTGCACTGATTGGGCGGTTGTCTTGTAGGTGAAGGTGAGGACCTGACGTTTAACCCCTAACCTTCCTGCCTCCTGTGCGGTTCTTACTTTCAGGTGGCGTCTCCATTGGCCAAAGGCTTATTCCACAGAGCTATTGCGGAGAGTGGCGTAGCCTTAATGCCGGGTTTGGTGGCCAAGTCTAAAGAAGAAAGTGTGTTTTACAGCAATGTAAGTGTTAATTCCACCATAACATGATGTATTGTGCGGCTGATGCCCAGCGCCGTGTGGAGACGCGCAGAATGCTTGTGTGACGGGGTGGTCTGTGCAGCGTCCGGTGCAATCGGGGATTCACTGTCCAGCCGCGATCCATGTGCCACAACCATCGAGTGAAGGATGGTAAGAACCATGACTCTGCCGCCGGTCGGGCGCTCGTGGTGAGGGATCGGCGCTTACTCTGCCGCCATCTCCGGATCATCGCCACAACTCTGCTGGATTTTGGTAACCTTTTCCATCTTCTCCACAAATTCCCCGGACTATTCTGCACCGGCCCAATGTAACCTCATGTGCGAGTCTCTGCTGCCACCAGATGGCGCTGTCTCAATGCTCTTAGTGGGAGGGTTGTGCTGAGGCGGCTGAGTGTGACACCAGATAGAACTAGCACGCACAGCAATGGGAAAGCGGTGCAGCCTAAGGCCATCAGACTTCTCTCCCTGCAGATTGTGGCCAATATTTCGGGCTGCGCTGTGGACGCGCTGGTGGACTGTCTGAAGGCGAAATCTGGAGAAGAGATCCTGTCTGTGGTTCTGTCTATGGTACGGTCAGTGCAGTCACAGGGTGCAACGCCCGGCCCCCACCACACCCCGACACCTAGGACGGCAGGGAGCAATCGCCACCTATGCCTACTACACACTGATCTCATATTGTCACAGAGCGGTGCAGAATTGTGATTACAGCTCCGCAGCTAAATAAAATGTATGGAGTTATATGGAAGAAAGAATGTTACAAAGTCTTCAGCACCTCCTATTCGTCACTCCAGGGCGACCCCATGACTGCACCTCCTGTCCTCCGCTAGACGGCGCCCCCCACGACTGCACCGCCTGTCCTCCACTCCAGGGCGCCCCCCACGACTGCACCGCCTGTCCTCCACTCCAGGGCGCCCCCCCACGACTGCACCGCCTGTCCTCCACTCCAGGGCGCCCCCCACGACTGCACCGCCTGTCCTCCACTCCAGGGCGCCCCCGCATGACTGCACCGCCTGTCCTCCACTCCAGGGCGCCCCCCACGACTGCACCACCTGTCCTCCACTCCAGGGCGCCCCCCACGACTGCACCGCCTGTCCTTCGCTCCAGAGCGCCCCCCACGACTGCACCTCCTGTCCTTCTCTCCAGGGCGCCCCCCACGAAAGCACCTCCTGTCCTCTGCTCGAGGGCACCCCCCACGACCGCACCGCCTGTCCTCCACTCTAGGGCGCCCCCCACGACTGCACCGCCTGTCCTCCTCCACTCCAGGGCGCCCCCCACGACTGCACCGCCTGTCCTCCTCCACTCCAGGGCGCCCCCCACGACTGCACCGCCTGTCCTCCACTCCAGGGCGCCCCCCACGACTGCACCGCCTGTCCTCCACTCCAGGGCGCCCCCCACGACTGCACCACCTGTCCTCCACTCCAGGGCGCCCCCCACGACTGCACCGCCTGTCCTCCTCCACTCCAGGGCGCCCCCCACGACTGCACCACCTGTCCTCCACTCCAGGGCGCCCCCGCATGACTGCACCGCCTGTCTTCGCTCCAGGGCGCCCCCCACGACTGCACCGCCTGTCCTTCGCTCCAGGGCGCCCCCCACGAAAGCACCTCCTGTCCTCTGCTCGAGGGCACCCCCCACGACCGCACCGCCTGTCCTCCACTCTAGGGCGCCCCCCACGACTGCACCGCCTGTCCTCCTCCACTCCAGGGCGCCCCCCACGACTGCACCGCCTGTCCTCTGCTCCAGGGCGTCCCCCCTCGACTGCACCTCCTGTCCTCCGCTCCAGGGCACCCCCCACGACTGCACCGCCTGTCCTCCACTCTAGGGCGCCCCCCACGACTGCACCGCCTGTCCTCCTCCACTCCAGGGCGCCCCCCACGACTGCACCGCCTGTCCTCCGCTCCAGGGCGTCCCCCCTCGACTGCACCTCCTTTCCTCCACTCCAGGGCGCCCCCCACGACTGCACCACCTGTCCTCCGCTCCAGGGCGTCCCCCTCGACTGCACCTCCTGTTCTTCTCTCCAGGGCACCCCCCACGAGTGCACCTCCTTTCCTTTGCTCCAGGGCGCCCCCCACGACTGCACCTCCTGTCCTCCACTCTAGGGCGTCCCCCACGACTGCACCGCCTGTCCTCCGCTCCAGGGCGTCCCCCCTCGACTGCACCACCTGTCCTCCGCTCCAGGGCGTCCCCCTCGACTGCACCTCCTGTTCTTCTCTCCAGGGCACCCCCCACGAGTGCACCTCCTTTCCTTTGCTCCAGGGCGCCCCCCACGACTGCACCTCCTGTTCTTCTCTCCAGGGCACCCCCCACGAGTGCACCTCCTTTCCTTTGCTCCAGGGCGCCCCCCACGACTGCACCTCCTGTTCTTCTCTCCAGGGCACCCCCCACGAGTGCACCTCCTTTCCTTTGCTCCAGGGCGCCCCCCACAACTGCACCTCCTGTCCTCTGCTCCAGGGCGCCCCCCACGACTGCACCGCTTGTCCTCCCACCCCCTGCACCTCCTGTCCTCTTCTTCATTGACCTTTCATTGGTCATGAGCAGGCCGCCATCAGATTAATTCTCCCCCCGATCATCAGGTCTCACCGCTCATCTTACACATCGGTCACTTTTACTTTACAATTTTACCCCCAAAGAGCTTGAGAATAAACCTATAAATGCCGTCCTTGTACTGATGACGGCTTTGATGGAGCATTTTATAATATCCTAAATATCTTGGGGGTCTTCAGGGTCCGCGGTGGGCTTCACCTGCCACCTTTCTCAATCTGTAGAAAATGATGGCTCTTCCTGCGAGTGTGGATGGGACGTTCTTCCCGAAAGCTGCGGATCAGATAATGGCTGATAAAGAGGTGAACAGCGTTCCTTTCATGACGGGAGTCAACAACCAGGAATTTGGATGGATCATTCCACAGGTAAGACGGGCCGGGGAGGGGAGGTCGGGGGAGGAAGGGCCAGGGGAGATAGGGGACGGGGAACAAGGGCCGAGCTGACCCCAATGAGCTTTGTTCTAGAGATCAGTCTCTGCCTCATTTTTCCCTCAGGCGATGAACATCTCCGGATTACGAGAAGGAATGGAGAGAGGGGCGGCAGAAGAAATACTGAAGAACGTCCCCGTTCTGGTATAAGCGCTGCTGACAATCACTGAGGGTGGATTATGGGGCCCTTGTGCATTGGTGTAAACTGCAGGGTGGTGGCCATAGCCATGAGGTGCCCACCCCGGGATGGCTCAGCTTCCTCCCGCTGCTATGCCCCCTGTTTCATCCCATTGTGCCCACCACGTCCAGCAGGGCTCCTCGTGTATGACCTCCGCCAGCAGCAGAGGATGGCAGCCGTGGACAGTGATATTCTGGGGTTCTTGTGTATTTCAGGGGCCATTCAGCAGCGCCACCAGCCTCCTGATAGACGAGTACATTGGAGATGTGAGTGATCCTGCTGAGATCCGGGACCGCTTCATAGATCTGGTTGGAGATCTGATCTTTGTCATCCCAGCACTAAGAGCGGCCAAGTACCACAGAGGTAGGATGCGCGAGATGCAGAATCGGCCTCGCATACGGCGTGTTCTGACGTTACAGGGATGGCTGCCCCCTCCCAGCTCCAGCGGGGGTCCACACAACGTTCTGATCTCCAGTCTTATGTTCCAGATTCCGGCCATCCCACCTACTTCTACGAGTTCCAGCACCGGCCGTCCTTCTTTGAGGATTTGAAGCCGGACTTTGTGAAGGCCGATCACGGTGACGAAGTGTTCTTCGTGATAGGGGGTCCTTTCTTGAAGGGCGACGTTCTGTTTAAAGGTGATCCCTTTATCTGCAGTGATATCCGCGGGGTGCTGGTTTATATACAGAGGCATATATACATCATTCACGCTTCCATTGGGGAACACTGGGGTCTTTGTTTGTGGGGCGGGGGCACATAGCAATACAGAATCCAAAATTTTCATACAACCCTCATTCCAAAAAAGATGGGACGATGGCTAAAATGTACAGAAAATAAGGATGTGGTGTGAGGTTGTGCTCACTGAATGTACTGGGGGACGCTCGCTCGGCTGCTAGATTAAGGCACACAGGAACACTTTTTTCTATTTAAACAGTCCAATTGGTTTATTCACACATTAACTAGCACTTACAGCAACATAACACAGGACTTCCTCCAGCTTTAAAGTAACACAAGCAAGAGCCTTCCTTCAGCTTTACAGAAGCGTATATATCATACAGTCTGTTTCATCCACGGGTCCGCCTGCATGGCCTCTGATACCATCCCTCGCAGCATTATCCTAGGGGAGATATAGCACTGTCCACTCACTGACCGCTGTCAGTATACAACCCCCTGTGTGAGGTTCCCTTTCTGGAGCTTGAGCCGGGCTCCCACAGACACGTAGAAAGATGGCCTTCCTGGAATCACTGACCACGATGTGTGACTTGCTCCAGACACTGATTCCTGCCAGTCCAGATCCTCAGAAGGACTCCAGCTTCCTAAGCACAGAGTGACCACAGGCTCCACACACCTGGCCTGCTAGCCAGTGTGTCTCCAGGGAAGTCTGCAGCCGGCTCTCACCACACATGGCCTGCACGCAGGGGGCCTCCAGGAACTAAACTGATTCCAAGCACCTAGAGACCAAGTGACCAAACAGTCTTATATCAGACCAGACACACCCATGGGCGAGGGTATGAGAATAGCCAGAGCCACCCAGAACTCTGACAAGTCATACACCCGGCCGATAATACATTAACGAGACCTGTGGAACTACAAGTCCCATAGTAAACATTACAGAAGACCTCCTCCAGTGTGATACATAGTGGCCATTTACAATATAGGTGGTCTTTACCTCACATATCCCCCTTAGTTCAAACTTGTAGGGTTGAACACTTGCCAACATACTGGGGACCCAAGACATGGCATCCATGTTATCTTGTCCTACCAGATGACAGGACCCTCTCTGACAACATGGAGCTTCAGTTTCTGACATAGTTGGTCATTGTCACCACTTCTTCTTTGTGAACCATGTCCTATCAGACTCCGTCACCTCATGTATTTGAGTCACCACTGTGTTAGACCTTCCCCACCCCCAGTGATCAGTCCGATCGTACGATTCACCTGTTGTCACATCTATGGTCTGGTCTGACTGTAATCTACAGGGATTCTCGCCTGGGACACTCGGCCTCCGACTAACAGAGGGTTCACCATCTCCATCCACTTGCCGCCATTTCCTTCAGGACATCTTTGTTCCTCTGTTGCCGGTTTCTCCTATTGCCTTCTCTAGCCAGGCTCCCTTCCCTGTATTTTTCTCTTCTTCGGCTTCAGCTTTTGCCATTGCATTATTTGGAGAACCCCTTCTCCTCCCTGTTCTATGGTATGATGTTGGCCGCCTTCTTTTTACACCTTTGAAGCTGTCTCCCAATTCAGTCTTTCAAGCTTTACCTGCTCCACTTCTCTTAGGTGCGTCACATGGTGTTTAAGAAGAGTCCGTATATTTCTAAGACTCTCCTCCGTACACATAAAGAGCAGAACCGTGCCGTCTTTTCTGGGGATTGTGTCTCTGGTGTTACCGGGAATTCTTACTCTTACCACTCCGGACGTATCCACCAGTTCCTGCATAATTCGTCCATCTTTCCCAACAACTTTCCTCAGCAGAGCAGTAGACACCTGGACGACCTCTTCTTCCAGAAGACTGAGCTTTCCTTCTATGCTCCAGCCATCTAGCGGCTTAATTTCTTAACCAGATACCCGCTTCATGTGATCACATCTCCCGTGCATGTCACTCGGGGTAGTGACTTCAGTGGTGGACAGTATCACTATCTGCTCAGCCTCCGGGGACCATTAGACCTTCCATGCTCCCACAGCTTTCTTGCGTTCTTCATGCACAGACTCCGTGGCACACACTTCTCTCAAGTCTCTGGATACATCTACCACGCACTTGATAAGAGAAGTCTCTTCCTTGTCTGCGTTCAGACGATTGTCTTGTTCAGTTCTCGGGGCAGCTCTTTCTGGAGGTCATACTCTTAAGACGGTTGGCCAGGATGGACACCTGTGGCTCCATCTTCTCTGAGGCTGTCTTGCTCATCGGCTGACACTCCGCCAGGAGACCTCTCCGCTCATCTGCTCGGCTCTCAGCAGCCTGTCTCAGGAACTTTTCCTTCTTCACATGGTCTTTTATTGCCTCGTTGACGATCTCTACCTCTTTAATTAAGTGTTCACCGTGTTGTGACTTGACCAGCCTCTCCTCATTCCTTCCGAGTTTTCTCAGGTCTTTCATCCTCTGGACTCATTGAGCTTCCACACTGAGTCATCTGGTTCAGTCCTCACATCTTCAGTGGCTTCTTCCACATCTCCACCTTCGGCCTCCTCTTGGGGTCACAACTCTCCTGGGGCCCTGCAGCATCACCTCAGTGTTCTCCTTAGTCTCCTCTGCTTCATTTTTGGCCACCTCAGAGTTTGGTGAATCACCAGTCTCCTTCATAGTGTTTATGGATGTTTTGCCCCAGCAACATTCCCCAAGGCTTCTTCCCTTCCCTCTCGAGGAGATCTTCACCTATAACACTCTCTTCTGGTAGACCACCAGCTGAGTGTTCAGCAAATGGATAGGACACCCATACCGTCTTCTTGGTCGGCTCCTTCTCCTTGACTTCATCTTGGAGACCACTGTCGTTACAATGTGTCAGTTTCTCTTGCAGTACCCTTTTGTTGGCCTCTTAAGTTGGTGGTGATCACTGGCAACGTGACCTGCTCAGAAAGGTCCTCGACCTTCTCTACACTTGCTGAGGGTGCAGCTTGTTCTCCGTTTCCGGTGATAGGAGGGGGTCCTTTCCTCTGTGTGGCTCTTCTTTACTGCACTCCCTTTCTACAAAAGTAGTCACAGTCAGACTTGGAGTCAGTCACTCCCAATGGTACCAACAAGTCACCACCTACCTTCGTGTCTGCCTCCATTCCTGCAGCTACCACGTGACTATCCGTCATAATGGTGTGCACCTCACCTGACGTCTGGTCCCGAAGTTGGGTAGACCTGTAACACTCTCCGGTCACCCCAAACTCAGGACTGTGAACCTCATAGAGTTAACGCCTCGTTACATACCATCATACCAGGAGAGACCCCATCAGTCTTCTGCTGTGGAGGGGCTTCCTCAATGGCGTTACCACTTGTAATAAAGTGAACTGACATGTTTCCCGTTATCTACACGTCCCACAGTACATCCAAGTCCCGGCCTATTACCATAGGCTACCACGAGTCGGGGAGTACGCCAACATCGGGGTACCTAACAACCTCGGTCGCGTCAGTGTGGACTCTGACCATCGGAAAAGCCTCAGTGTCCTCCAGTATAGGTGCTCGCTACTTCCTCAGTGGTGGTTTCTGAACTTCTCATCACCATATAGTCACACACAGGATATACGTCAGATCTGAAGATGAATTCTGGACATTTTTTCCTTTTTCAATAAAACAAAAAACCCTCAACTCAATTTAGATATTGATGGCAGCAACAAGAGTCAGGACTGAACGCGCAGTATGAAACCATCTGCATGGACTCGGGGACAACCTCCAGAAATCCTCGTCTGTCCTCGCAGGTCGCTGCGCAATCCACACATATAAGAGAAGGCTCCATCATGTAAAGGAGAAGCCAAATATCACCACAATCCAAAAAACTGCCGCGTTCTCTGGACGGAACCAGAATGGGAACTGTTCTGTGGTCGGAAGAATCACAACATAGAATTCTTTATGGAAACTCCGGGGGAACCCTCCGGTGTGCACTCTGCGGGGAGAGGGGACCTTCTGGTGTGCGCTCTGCGGGGGAGAGGGGACCTTCTGGTGTGCGCTCTGCGGGGAGAGGGGACCTTCTGGTGTGCGCTCTGCGGGGAGAGGGGACCTTCTGGTGTGCGCTCTGCGGGGAGAGGGGGACCTTCTGGTGTGCGCTCTGCGGGGAGAGGGGACCTTCTGGTGTGCGCTCTGCGGGGAGAGGGGACCTTCTGGTGTACGCTCTGCAGGGAGAGGGGACCTTCTGGTGTGCGCTCTGCAGGGAGAGGGGACCTTCTGCTGTGCGCTCTGCAGGGAGAGGGGACCTTCTGGTGTGTGCTCTGCGGGGAGAGGGGACCTTCTGGTGTGCGCTCTGCGGGGAGAGGGGACCTTCTGGTGTGCGCTCTGCGGGGAGAGGGGACCTTCTGGTGTGCGCTCTGCGGGGAGAGGGGACCTTCTGGTGTGCGCTCTGCGGGGAGTGGGGACCCTCTGGTGTGCGCTCTGCGGGGAGAGGGGACCTTCTGGTGTGCGCTCTGCGGGGAGAGGGGACCTTCTGGTGTGCGCTCTGCGGGGAGAGGGGACCTTCTGGTGTGCGCTCTGCGGGGAGAGGGGACCCTCTGGTGTGTGCTCTGCGGGGAGAGGGGGACCTTCTGGTGTGCGCTCTGCGGGGAGAGGGGACCTTCTGGTGTGCGCTCTGTGGGGAGAGGGGACCTTCTGGTGTGTGCTCTGCGGGGAGAGGGGACCTTCTGGTGTGTGCTCTGCGGGGAGAGGGGACCTTCTGGTGTGCGCTCTGCGGGGAGAGGGGACCTTCTGGTGTGCGCTCTGTGGGGAGAGGGGACCTTCTGGTGTGCGCTCTGCGGGGAGAGGGGACCTTCTGGTGTGTGCTCTGCGGGGAGAGGGGACCTTCTGGTGTGCGCTCTGCGGGGAGAGGGGACCTTCTGGTGTGTGCTCTGCGGGGAGAGGGGACCTTCTGGTGTGTGCTCTGCGGGGAGAGGGGACCTTCTGGTGTGCGCTCTGCGGGGAGAGGGGACCTTCTGGTGTGCGCTCTGCGGGGAGAGGGGACCCTCTGGTGTGTGCTCTGCGGGGAGAGGGGACCTTCTGGTGTGTTCTCTGCGAGGAGGGGGGACCTTCTGGCGTGTTGGTGCACAGTTCTGCCTCAGATGTGGGGGGTCTTCAAAGCCTATGTTAGGGGCAGCTACACATAAAGGCCGCCATCATGGCTGAGTGTTACATGGAGGTGGTAGAACATTCGCTCCATCCAGACACTGTCTATTCCAGGGAGGTCCTTGTATATTTCAGTAAAGGTCCAGTCACACTAAACAACTTACCAGCGATCCCAACAACGATAGGGATCGCTGGTAAGTTGCTAGGAGGTTGCTCGTGAGATGTCACACTGCGACGCTCCAGCGATCCCATCAGCAACCTGACCTGGCAGGGATCGCTGGAGCGTGGCTACACGAGTTGCTGGTGAGATCACCAGCAACCAGTGACCAGCCCCCAGCGCCGCGTGGAAGATGCTGCGCTTGGTAACTAAGGTAAATATCGGGTAACCAACCCGATATTTACCTTGGTTACCAGCGCACGGAGCTACACGTGCAGAGAGCAGGGAGCAGTGCACACTGAGCGCTGGCTCCCTGCTCTCCTAGTTACAGCACACATCGGGTTAATTACCCGATGTGTCCTGCAGCTACATGTGCACAGAGCAGGAGCCGGCACTGACAGTGAGAGCGGCGGAGGCTGGTAACCAAGGTAAATATCGGGTAACCAAGGACAGGGCTTCTTGGTTACCCGATGTTTACTGTGGCCACCAGCCTCCGCAGAAGCCGGCTCCTGCTGCCTGCACATTCAGTTGTTGCTGTCTCGCTGTCACACACAGCGATGTGCGCTTCACAGCGGGACAGCAACAACTAAAAAATGGCCCAGGACATTCAGCAACAACCGGCGACCTCACAGCAGGGGCCAGGACATTCAGCAACAACCGGCGACCTCACAGCAGGGGCCAGGACATTCAGCAACAACCAACGACCTCACAGCAGGGGCCAGGACATTCAGCAACAACCGGCGACCTCACAGCAGGGGCCAGGACATTCAGCAACAACCGCGACCTCACAGCAGGGGCCAGGACATTCAGCAACAACCGGCGACCTCACAGCAGGGGCCAGGACATTCAGCAACAACCGGCGACCTCACAGCAGGGGCCAGGACATTCAGCAACAACCGGCGACCTCACAGCAGGGGCCAGGACATTCAGCAACAACCGGCGACCTCACAGCAGGGGCCAGGACATTCAGCAACAACCGGCGACCTCACAGCAGGGGCCAGGACATTCAGCAACAACCGGCGACCTCACAGCAGGGGCCAGGACATTCAGCAACAACCGGCGACCTCACAGCAGGGGCCAGGACATTCAGCAACAACCGGCGACCTCACAGCAGGGGCCAGGACATTCAGCAACAACCGGCGACCTCACAGCAGGGGCCAGGACATTCAAGCAACAACCGGCGACCTCACAGCAGGGGCCAGGACATTCAGCAACAACCGGCGACCTCACAGCAGGGGCCAGGACATTCAGCAACAACCGGCGACCTCACAGCAGGGGCCAGGACTTCAGCAACAACCGGCGACCTCACAGCAGGGGCCAGGACATTCAGCAACAACCGGCGACCTCACAGCAGGGGCCAGGACATTCAGCAACAACCGGCGACCTCACAGCAGGGGCCAGGACATTCAGCAACAACCGGCGACCTCACAGCAGGGGCCAGGACATTCAGCAACAACCGGCGACCTCACAGCAGGGGGCCAGGACATTCAGCAACAACCGGCGACCTCACAGCAGGGGCCAGGACATTCAGCAACAACCGGCGACCTCACAGCAAGGGGCCAGGTTGTTGCTGGATGTCACACACAGCGACATCGCTAGCAACGTCACAAAAGTTGTTCCTTAGCAGCGATGTTGCTTAGTGTGACGGGGCCTTAAGAGTGGTAAATCACACTGCAGCCGTCATTCTACTTTCTTGCAGTATGTATGTATGTATGTATGTGTGTATATATATATCCTCGCGCTCTCTCTCTTACGCTCTCTCTCTTACGCTCTCTCTCTCTTACGCTCTCTCTCGCGCGCGCGCTCTCTCTCGCGCGCACTCTCTCTCTCGCTCTCGCGCGCTCTCTCTCTTACGCTCTCTCTCTCTCACGCTCTCTCTCTCACGCGCTCTCTCTCTCACGCGCTCTCTCTCTCACGCGCTCTCTCCTCTCACGCGCGCTCTCTCTCTCACGCGCTCTCTCTCTCTCACGCGCTCTCTCTCTCACGCGCTCTCTCTCTCTCTCTCGCTCTCTCTCTCTCTCTCTCTCTCTCTCTCTCTCTCGCGCTCGCTCTCTCTCTCGCGCTCGATCTCTCTCTCTCTCTCTCCTCGCGCTCTCGCGCGCTCTCTCTCTTACGCTCTCTCTCTCTCTCACGCTCTCTCTCTCCGCGCTCTCTCTCACGCGCTCTCTCTCTCACGCGCTCTCTCTCTCACGCGCTCTCTCTCTCACGCGCTCTCTCTCTCTCACGCGCTCTCTCTCTCTCACGCGCTCTCTCTCTCACGCG